>NC_135211.1:36111511-36134011 GCF_052324685.1 Brachyhypopomus gauderio | reverse complement strand
CGCCGCCGTCTCTCCTGACCTCATCTATCGGACGGCCCGAGACAAGAGAGAGAGGGAGAGAGGGCGAGAGATGAGGTAAGTGGGTATATTTTATTTATTGATTTTATGTTCTGTGTCTGCTGATGGTAAAATAAGTGGAGGAACAAATTGCTTCATAGATTTGAAATTCTGCCTATTTACAGATTTGCTCTCAGCGGCACAATGGAAACCATTTTGCATTATTGTTGTGCTGTTACCATTACAGAGACGCACACAGGCACAAACAAGCTCACATGAACTGTGCACACAGCAAGCAGCGCTAGCAGTGGTTTTGTTGTCCCTAAACTACAGCAGCTTAATTGGGGCTAAGTTCTGCTTTTGACCAGGCTCTGTTTAGCTGCTCATGACATTTTCCCATACACTGTGTTTTGCTCTAAGCAATTTTGCTTCCAGATGCTTGATGTGATATGAATTTATGTTATGCTCAAAATGCTCCAGGCTAAATTATGATTTTTGGCCTATTTATTACCAGTAGATCTTGCTGTATGGAATTTCAACTGTGGTATGATCTCAATTAGCATATTTCCCATGGTGCCTTGCAAGTACTCACTCTTTGAGTTATGTGATTGGTCCATGGCGAGGTGCAGTTGCTCATGTCGGGCCCCTTTGGGTCCCAGTAGCCCATCATGCAGGTAAACGTTGCCACACCTGAAAGACCAAGAATATAACAATACCACATCCATACTCACACATCACTGCGTTTGATAAATACAAAAACACACAAACAATTAAGCAAAGCAGCTGAGCAAAGCAGCACCTCTGTCAGCATCTTACCTATAGTGCCAGATGGGCACGGTTGCTTAGCGACCTGTCCCTGGTGAGTCTGTGGCCAGGAGATTTCGGCAGCGAGGCGGGACGCACAGTAGTCGGTGGCAACCGGCGTCCGGGGCGATGGAGGCGGCCGAGTCACCACCTCTAGGAGGAAGTTGTTGTTGTTGTCGTTGCTGCGGCGGGGTGGGGCCACGGTGGTGGTGGTGGTGGTGGTGGTGGTGGTGAGTGGCAGGCGGTGGGTGCCCGTGTAAGGATGCGGGCGAGAGGTGGAGGTGCGTACGGGCGGAAGCGGATCAGGAAGAAGAACGGAGGAGGGAGAGTCTGATGGAGAGAGAGAGAGAGAGAGAGAGAGAGAGAAAGATGAGGAGAGGGGGGGAGAGAGAGAGATGAGGAGAGAGAAAGGAAGTATTGAGGAGAGGGTGAGAAAGAAAAAGAGATAGGAGGAGACAGAAAGAGAGTGATGAGGAGAGGGGGAGAGGGAGAGAGAGAGAGAGAGAGAGAGTGTGTGTCAGAGAGAGTCAGAGATTGAGTCAGAGAAAGTGGGAGTGAGAGAGACAGTCGGGGAGAGAGAGAGATTCAGGGATTGAGTCAAAGAGAGAAAGAGTGATATGGAAGAAACGGAGTCACAGAGAGTCATGAATAAAGAGTGAGAGAGGTGGAGATATAAAGACAGGCATATAGGGGAAAAGAAAGAAAGAGAGAAAGGTACAGGGGGAAATGGGGGAGGAAGAGAGAGATCAATTGTCAAGTGTCAAACAAGCGAAAAACAGAAACAACCATGTTTAGAGTTCAGGTGGGTGGGACACAGTGGGGAATGGAAGCACTCTGCCAGGCTTTTCAGAACAAGCTTCAGGCCAGAACCATGTTACTGCTAAAAAATAGAGACATCCTCCTGCCTGTCCTCCATTTAAGTGTCAAAGCACTTCTCTCCCTCTCCCTCCCTCCCTCCCTCCCTCCCTCCCTCCCTTTCCCCCTGCAGTTTCAGGAATGACTGAGTGAGCCAGGTGCCTGGAAAGGAAAGAGTGTGTGGGTGTGTGTGTGTGTGTGAGTGTGTGTGTGTGTGTGTGTGTGTGTGTGTGTGTGTGTGTGTGTGTGTGTGTGTGTGTGTGTGTGTGTGTGTGTGTGTGTGTGTGTGTGTGTGTGTGTGTGTGTGTGTGTGTGTGCGTGCGTATGCGTATGTGTCCTGCACAACATTGGGGAGTATGTGTGTTTGACAGACCAGCATCATAAGAGCAGGGACTATACAGAGACAAAGATAAATGGTGTTTAAACAGGACCTTACCTCTCCACTCCCACCCCTCCCCCTCCCCTCCAACCCCTTACACACTCATATACACACACACACACACACACACACACACACACACACACACACACACACACACACACACACACACACACAAAGACACGCTCACACACCTTAGAGCAACAGAGAGGATGACAGTGGTTTATTGACATAGTTTGAGCAGGAAATATTAGAAGTGACATGGGATGTAGAATTTCATCCTTTCAAGGATAAGCTAGACTAAACAGTCCTAGTGGAGTTATGGCTAACCCATCCACATGTCCATACACACACCGCATCTTAAAGCAGGACTTTCGCAGAAATAACAAGATCTCATGAGGATCTATTCCCACTCTGAAGTCCAATCAATTTCAACGTGTAAATAGAAAACTCGGAGATAGTGAGATAAATAAAGAATATCCAGCCATTCCTCTACAGGGCTTCCACTAGAGAAATAGCCAGACAAGGTGTTAAGTGGCTGGTGGCAGCGACTGTCTGGGGTAGCATAGTTCTGGAGGGCTGAGAGTTATGACAGGTCAGGAGCGTGTTTGAAAGTGTATGTGAGTGTGTGTGTGTGTGTGTGTGTGTGTGTGTGTGTGTGTGTGTGTGTGTGTGTGTGTGTGTGTGTGTGTGTGTGTGTGTGTGTGTGTGTGTGTGCCCGTGTGTGGGAGAAGCAAAAAAAGAAGCCAGACTGCAACCAGTGCTGGAGAAAAAAACAGTATCACTTTAGAAAGATAGAAAACCAAACTCTCATTTTCCCCTCTCTCTCTCTCTGTCTCTCTTTCCCTCTCTCTCTCTCTCTCTCTCTCTCTCTCTCTCTCTCTCTCTCTCTCTGTCTCTTATGCACTCACTCGCTCTTGTTGTATTGTTTGTTTGGGCAGGTGAAAAACCTGGTTGCCACAGTGACAGGTTGAAAGGGGGATCAGGAATGAGTGTAAAAAGTAGAGAAGGTGGGGTGTGGAGAGGCAGGAAGAGACTGAATGTCAGCCATTTATTTATTTATTTACTGCGGATATCTATCAAATTTGGACTTACAATGAAAAAATGTCAACAGGCTTATGTCCGGTGCTTTGTAGTGACAGGGACAATTGCATGAGTCCTATGGCAGAACATGTTATCATACCCACTATCATACAGGTTATCATACCCACTATCATACAGGTTATCATACCCACTATCATACCCACTATCATACAGGTTATCATACCCACTATCATACCCACTATCATACAAGTTATCATACCCACTATCATACCCACTATCATACAAGTTATCATACCCACTATCATACCCACTATCATACAAGTTATCATACCCACTATCATACCCACTATCATACAGGTTATCATACCCACTATCATACAAGTTATCATACCCACTATCATACAGGTTATCATACCCACTATCATATTGGCTACCATAACCACTATCATACCCCCTATCATACCCACTATCATACATGTTATCATACCCCCTATCATACAGGTTATCATACCCACTATCATACAGGTTATCATACCCACTATCATACCCCCTATCATACAGTCTATCATACCCACTATCATACAGGCTATCATACCCACTATCATACCCACTATCATACATGTTATCATACTCACTATCATACAGGTTATCATACCCACTATCATACATGTTATCATACCCACTATCATACAGGTTATCATACCCACTATCATACAGGTTATCATACCCACTATCATACCCACTATCATACCCACTATCATACAGGTTATCATACCCACTATCATACATGTTATCATACCCACTATCATACAAGTTATCATACCCACTATCATACAGTCTATCATACCCACTATCATACCCCCTATCATACAGGTTATCATACCCACTATCATACAGGTTATCATACCCACTATCATATTGGCTACCATAACCACTATCAAACCCACTACCATAACCACTATCATACCCCCTATCATACAGGTTATCATACCCCCTATCATACAGGTTATCATACCCACTATCATATTGGCTACCATAACCACTATCATACCCCCTATCATACCCACTATCATACAGTCTATCATACCCAATATCATAACCACTATCATACCCCCTATCATACCCTCTATCATACCCACTATCATACAGTCTATCATACCCAATATCATAACCACTATCACACCCACTATCACACAGGTTATCATACCCATTATCATACCCTCTATCATACAGTATATCATACAGTCTATCATATCCCCATCATACCATCTTGTAATTGAGTAGAAACAGTGAAAAATTCCAGCTGGAGATCCAGCTAACAAATAAGTCAGGTGATATGTTGTTCATCTTTAACATATCAGACACAAACAAAAAATGTTAGGTATTCAAAATAAAATAACTGGGGGCATTTACATGCTAAACATCTCCATTTAAATGAGTGATCACACCACTGAACACATCATTAACACACCAGCTACGCCTTATATGATTATGATTTTACAGCCATTAAAGTATTACTGTTCCTCCTTGTAATTGTTATGGTTTAGGGACTTTCAGAGGGAAACTGTATTCAGTTTGACAGCGCATGAACAGAAGCCCGAGCTCTGAGTCATGGGCACAGAGCTCTCGCTGAGCTGCTTACAGTAACACAAAAGCAGGAAGCAACTGATTTAGCAACATCACGCCGCATTTGCCCCTGCAACCGCCCCCACCACACCCCCACTGAGAATCAGGGCGCAGCAACACCCCGATAACTGACAAACGCTCTTGTCCAATTGTGAGGCAACGTTCCACATGGCGTCAGGAAAAGGGACGGTACTTCCTGCTTTGAAGCGCTCCAACTAAAACAACCCGGCCAGCTCACTGGGTCAGTCTTCTTTTTAATTTGTTAAAATCATATACGGTTGTCGTGTTTGATTATCCACAATGCACTATGCAAACCTTCGTGTTGGGGAGGCTGTTGAGGTCATAACAACGAGGGATGAAGCTCACAGATGGAGCGTGTCGTAAAAGGCAAAGGGCAAGAATGATCCTTCTTCCTCCTGGCACGAGTATTGGGGTTTAACCTGATCGATGGCGTGGTTCATAAGCTCCCCATCAATACAGCATATTGGATTTCACAATGCAGTTAAAACTAGAACAGCAAAATTAAAGTGCTGATAATAAATATTTTTCAAAAATCAGCCAAGTTGAAAGAAAGTATATGTTTAAGGTTACATTTAAAGTCGAAAGGAAAGAAATAGGCGTCCATTATACCAATTAGCTCTGATTAGCTTGCGACTAAATGTCACAGCAATATGACCTGAGGCGTCTACAAACCACCACTTAAGTGTTATAAAGTGGCCAGAAGCAGAATAAATGGAATGCCCCTATAACGGTCTTAAGGAGGAGATGGTTCTCCTTCATTAGGCAGTATTCCTGTCCAAAGCGGCAGCTTATTATGAAGATGTACTGAGCCAACATTCAGCTCTCATCTCCACACGATGCTACCCCTCCTCTTACTCTCTTTCCCTCTCTCTCTCCCTTTCTCCCCCCCCCTCTCTCTCTACCTTTCTCTCTCTCTCATCCTCCATTCTCTCCCGTGCTCTCGATCAGTGGTAAATGCACTGGTGATTTTAAAGGGCCGCTGTGTGAAATGAAAGCGTTTCCTGTTTCTATTCCTGTAGCCGTCTGTGTGAAGAGCTACTGAAGCACAACTCCGAGCAGTAGAGCATTCTACGGTAACTAATCTCACTTTCTCTCTCTCTCTCTCTCTCTCTCTCTCTCTCTCTCACACACACACACACACACACACACACACACACACACACACACACACACACACTACAGCCATTAAACCCTGTGCCCGGCCTTTCATCTCTGGTCCAATCTCTCCATCTCTCCTTGCTCTCCCCTCTGCTTGCCTGTCTGCTCCACTCCTGCATGTCTCAAGATTGCCATCTCCATTTTACAACCCACTCAAACCCAATGGGAGTGGAGATAGAGGGCAGTATATGTGTGTGTGCGTGTGTGTGCGTGTGTGTGTGCGTGTGTGTGTGTGTGTGTGTGTGTGTGTGTGCGTGCGTGTGTGTTTATATGTGTGTGTTAATGCTTACACATGTGCTTCCACAAGAAAAAGAAACTTCACTGGTGGGTCATCAAAGGAAGTCTCGTTCCTCACTTCATCTAGTGTGACACGGCTGACTGGTCAAAGTTCGTTTCCCTTCCATTGCGATGAACAGGTTTAAGGGCACAGTGACTCACCACTAAATGGCATCCGTTCTTTGAAGCTTGTTTCGTTTCCTCTGTCTTATGGACTGGAAAGAGTTTTAAAAAGCAATACACACAGAATCCCAGAGCCTCGGCCCCAACAGCCCGGACCCGACGTGGCTAACATCTCCCTGATGCAGACAGCGTGACAATAGTCGGCCTCTAGTTTTACGCCTGACAAAAAGTTGCGGGCGTCCAGTCCAAATCTGACCAATCACGTACCACCATTGATCGTGAGGCATGAGTGCTGGTTTCCATCTGCTCCGCTCTTTGATTTCTCTTGTTGTCCGGGTGGCCGTTGGAGGACATGACTCACTTATCCAAGCTGGAATGTCACATCACCAAGCCGGACTTTTAAACTATTTTCGAAAGCTTTTTTGAATGCAGCTGTAAGACGACAGTATGAAAACCACACCGAGAGCTAACAACTAAACATTAGCACCTTGATATATCAGCATATAGAGTGAGGGTCGCACATGGTCAGGAGGTTACATGATGTGCACTGAGCACGCTGTGACCTACTCATCATTTGAACATGAGGAAAAGAGCTTGTGGAAACTGGGAAGGAAACTGAAGTTATCAGTCAGCATTTATGTGGATAAAAGGCTGAGGTAGGCTTGTTTTGTTTTTGATGACTGCAGCTTGGGGAAACCTTGTGTGGGCATTGACTATACATAGTAGTTATTTCTCCCAGGATGGATCATTATGAAGTGTAGAAATTGTTTCTTTGGTCATATGATCTAATCCTCTGCTCCAACCAGACTTTATGGCCTGAAGAAGATTTGGTTTTCCTAGATTTCCATGAGAAGTCACACTTTGTTCCCGCTGTCTCTGGCACGATTCTGTCTGAAAATGGAATGCTAAAATCAACCTGACTGCAGGCATGTAAGTGGAATACATGGGAAGACAGATCTTCCTGGGCTCTTTAAACAAACACAGCCCTGTAAAATATGCCTTTGCCCACACAGGACTGGAAACAATGTCACCTTGCTGATTGGGACCAATCAGGATTCACTGTCATGGCAACAGTCTTCAGAATCCGGGAAACCTGGAGTCTGCAAGAGACTTTGGTGCGGTTTTCAGGCTGCCAAGCTGACACTGTATATGTCATATATACAGTTCTGGAAAAACATTAAGAGACCACTGCAAAATGATCGGTTTCTCTGGTTTTACTATTTATAGGTATATGTTTGAGTACAATTAAAATGTTTGTTGTATTTTGTAAACTGCTGACAACATTCCTCCCAAATTCCAAATAAAATATTATAATTAAGAGAAAATAAAAAATTTGTAGAAAATAACAAAAATAGATGCTGTTTTCGGACATCAAATAATTAGACGAAATAAGTTCATATTCATTTCGAAACAACACAACACTGATGTTTTAACCTAGTAAGAGTTCAGAAACCAGTATTTTGTGGAATAATTTAGGGATTTTCAATCACAGCCTTCATGCATCTCTGCGTGCTCTCTAGCAGTCGTTTGCCTTGCTCGTTAAGTAAGATTTGGTTCAGGTGATCACCTAATCAGCGCCTCGTTAAGTAGAACGAAGCGTGTCTGGGTGAAAATTTCACTGACACAGGAAAGAAATGGCTGCCATGAAGGTGAATATTGGGAGTGGTCTCTTGGAGCGCTGCATATGCTGTTTCTAATAATAAATAAATATATCTGTACACACTCAGTACCAATTTTATTAATTAATTTGAAACACCTTGCCTCTAATTTATAATTATGTGAGAATGTGAGAAAAATCACAAGGAATTCAGACTGCAGCATCTACTGGTTGCTAGTGATTGATGACAAATAACATCTACCCAACGAACGCTTGTAAATCGAACGGCACAATTGAAGAGGCAGACAGAGGCATCCGCAGCAACGAGATGCTAATGGAGAGGGAGGGGGAAGTGGTGGCCCCGCCTCCCACTTTCCCGCGGCTCTTATCAGTAACCGCAGCACAGGTCTCCTTGGTGAGGTTACTGGCGCAATTCTATCCTATCAGATCTACATGGAGAGACCACGGCACACTCATCCATCTCTCACGTCAACAAGACCACGAGTACGCATGGGCATGCTCGCATGGGGCCCCCGCTCCCGCCCTGGAAGGGAGCGCTTCCTGTTAGCGCGGGCTAGCCCAGAGCCCTCGTCTTGGAGCGTGTGTGCAGACCTAGGTGGGGGTGACACCGCAACCAAAGGGGTGGAATATCCACAACTGCCACACTGCAGCGATGGACCCTCATATTGCAATATATGTGCCTCTTAATGTGCCTTGCAATATATGCAAAGCAGATTGGTGAACCTTTGACATTAAAGATTAAAGATTAGCCTGTGCTTTTTTGGCCAGAAGTGGTTTATACGAGCTCTGTGATGTATCAAAGCACACACGCACAAAGCGTGCGTCAGGGGGCAGGTCACCATGCTCACAGTGCACAATAAATAAAGAAGTAATTTGTTAGAGGCTCATTTGCATATTGCTGCCTCCTGCAATATCAAAATTGCGATGGCCAGTATCACCATAATGATTAACAGGCCAAATTTAAGCACTTAATATTTTGTCTTGTATTTTTTGAAGCCTGCCAGTGTGTGTGTGTGTGTGTGTGTGTGTGTGTGTGTGTGTGTGTATGTGTGTGTGTGTGTGTGTGTGTGTGTGTGTCCATGTGCACTTTGCTCCTGATTGATCTGTGTGTGGGACTCCCTGCCGACAGCGGCAGGTGCATCCTTGTACGTGCAGATCGGTTTAAATAAAGTTTTCCCCTTGTGCTGTGCAGTGTAATTGGCAGTAGTGAGAGTTCTAACATAGTGAAAGACATGCTCTCATTTAATAAAGCACAATAGAACTCCATTCTTGTCTAAGGGAGCACACAGGCTATTCCGCTTAACACACCCTCAGTGCCTATCTCAGCAGATTACATTACTATCAGACCTGCAAGGAAGAGTTTAAAAGTTTTTGTGCGTGTGTGTGTGTGTATGTGTGTGTGTGGGTGTGTGTGTGTGTGTGTGCGCGCACGTACGTGCGTGCATGAGGGAGAGATAGGGAGAGTGTCTGCTGAGTGCATGTTTAAAGTAAAGGATATTAAATTCCTATCAATTTTTTGAAGACATATAGAACATTATCTTTAAATGAGAGGGAGGGGTCAGTGAAAGAGTGTCTGTTTCTCTGTTGGTGTATGTGCATCACATAGAGGTTTCTCTCTGTGTTTCTAAGTGTACATGATTAGAAAAAGCCCAACAAATTAAATTCCAGTCACTCGTTTAACTGACCCTTTCAAAGTGTAAATGTGTAAGCGTGAAGAGAAGATAGAAAAGAGACATGAAGATGGAGACTGACAGAGAGAGTAAGAGAGAAGGAGCACACTTAAGCAGGGTCAATTTAACCCCCTGCTCACATTCTCACTCTGTTACTGCTCACTTTGTCTGTTTTTCTTTTCTCGTCCCTGTTGGATGAGCCGACAGATGCACGACCACTTGCAACGGCAGCCAACCTGGCCATGATGTGACAGCGTAGTCTGTCCGCGCATACTGGCCACACCTGCGTGCCAGTGGGACGGAGCCGGAGCAGCCAAATGAGTCCCGAGGGTTTGGGGGGTGTCTACGATACGATGTGTCTATGATACGATATGTCTATGGTATGATATGTCTACAATATGAAATGTCTATGATATGAAATGTCTCAGATACAATGTGTCTCTGATACAATGTGTCTCTGATACAATGTGTCTCCGATACAATGTGTCTCCGAAACTATGTCCTATAGACGATACGATATGTCTGCGATACGATTCTTCTGTGATATATGGAGTTCCTCAGGGAGCAATTCTGGTGCCAGCGAAGGAAGGAGAAAGCCTACCAGAACATGTTCAAATGCACCCACGCCCAAAGGTGGAGGACCCCACACCCACACCCTCCACCCTTGCCCACCCCTCCTGCCCACCACCCCCTCTCCGTGCTGTGCTTCAAAGAGTTATTGTGTTTGTGTTCTGGACTTGCACAGGTGAGCTACGGGGTCAAGTTTTAAATATTTATGAAACGCTACTCAGGCTGGTCTAATTAAAAACGAAAAACGCACAAAGCTGGCGTGGTTATATCCATCCTCTCTTTGATATGACTATTAGAGGTGCTCTGATCTGCTATAGTGGGAAAACTCCCATTCTAATCACACGCATACATGCACATGCAATGCAGCTTTGATCTGCAGGATACTAATGCGCGAGTATGGTCATTAAACAAGAGGTTATGAAGACGTGCATGCCCACAGGCTCCAGCCTCTGGAGTTTCAAACCAAGGTGAACTGGAGTTTTTTCCCTAAAGCACAAGGCCAACCAGCACTTTTTACATTCTCCAATCTAACACACAAAGGCTCCAAATTTATACTCATGTTCCAGTTAGTTTGTAACACTCATTATGAATAACTTCTGGGTTATTGACTGTTTTTGCCAGATCACGATTGTCCTTTTTTCGTTGTTGCAAAAGCTGAAGTATAAACATGTTCACATTTTGTCAGTCACACTTGGGGACCAGTGATCGATAATTGAGTCAGTAATCACCTAAGCCATGTTAGACGCATTTAAAATGCATTAATATGCTACACTGAGTGGCCACTTCATTAAGAACACCTACTCCAGAGCTAATAGTCTGCCTTCATTTTATAGTCAATTGTAATCCACCACTCCTGGTACGGACATTTGTATATAATGTTTACGTAAACACTGATTTTAATACAGGTCAGGCATTAAAGACTCCACTGGAAACCCTGTCAAGTCACTGTCAGTCAATTGACCTATAGAGTAGATATGCCTAATGTAGCATTTGCATCACATTTGCATCAAATCAAATAATGCTATTATAAAATCTCATATTTAGCCCATAATGAAACTGGAAACCAGTATAAGGCAGTAGCTTTCAACAGGCACTCACCGAAACCCAGGCGATTGTCGTTGTTGCCGAAGTCCAGCGAGTACCTGACGACGTGATAGTTGTTCCAGACGTAGAGCAGGTTGTCGCGTGGGTTGTAGTCGACGGCGGTGATGTACTGGTACGAGTTGGGGAAGGGCACGTTGATGTGCGTCTCTCGACTCCGTTCTGTGCTGTACATGTAGTCTATCTTGTTTCCCGAGGCCTCGTTGTCGTCATCTACGTAGACGCTGCGCACCACGTAGAGCATACCGCAGATCATGAAGGCGTTCGACGCCGAGCGCTTGTCGTACGTGGTGTCCCATGAGCCCTCGATCCGCAGCGTATAGGGGTTGAGCTGGCTCACCACCATGCGCCCGTTGTTCTGCTCAGTGGCATAGATGACCCACAGGCCGTTCTCGTCCACGGCCAGGTCGATGTCAGACTTCCCACCCCAGCGGTATGGTGACGTGTCGTGGTAGTTGGCGTTGGCGATGATGGCCTCACCGCTCTTGATGCGTGTGCGTAAATCGAACTTGACGATGTTGCGTGTGCGCTCCTTGTTGAAGAAGAGCGCGCCATCGTACACCACGAAACCCGTGCCGTCCACGCGATGCGGCAGCTTGTAGGTGGTGGTGGGCCGACCAGCGATGAAGTCCTCTTTGCTGGAGTACTCGGTCAGCGTGTCCGTGCGGTATGGCGTCCAGGGCATGTAGTAGATCTTGTTGGACGACTGTAGGGGGTCCTTGCACCACGAGCCAGACTGGTGATCTGACTCAAAGAGGTGTTCACTCTGATACACGCCCCTTAGAATTCCAGGACAGAGGAAAACTGCGACAGAGAAAAAGTCAGACAAAAGAGCACTAAACCCAAATCTGAATAGAAGAAATGCACTGTCGACAATCAAATAATCTCTAATTAATTTAAGTGTGAGGATGAAGAGAGAAGAAGAGAAGAGAGAAGCTTTACATTTAATGTATGATTTAATGCCGTCTGATTATCTGATCATATATTTGTGAGGTTCATCATTCCACTAGTCTTCCTGGAGAGTCTGATTTCAATGTGATAAATTCAGTCTGTGACTGGGGGGTGTCAGTAGGTGCATTTCACCTTGAATAATCTTAACCTTGTTGCTCCCAGTATGTTATAAGTGAGGACAGGTATAGTTTATATGGAAATCATGCCTAATTGGTTTAGGTTACTGACTAATAAAGTTTAAAATGATATAAATTCTGAGAAAGCTCCTAACCTCCTATTAAAGGGCGATTTGAAGTGGGTCCTAGAAATAAAGTCTAGGGCTCATTTCAAATCCTGAAAGATTCTTTAATGTCTTCAAAAGCTGTGAACATTGCTGAGTGAGTGCATTTTTGCAGTCAAGGCCAGGTCTAGTTCAGTCACTTTAAAAGCCACTGACAAGAGTGGCATTTGAGTTATGTAAACAAACCTGTTTTTTTTTTTTTGGAGGGGGGCTGTGGGTGTGGGAATGGGGGGGTGTGGGAGTGAGGGTGCGTGGCAATGGGGGGGCGGGGGGGGTGGTATTGGCAGCATCTTGACTGCAAATTCATTTCTAATAAATTTATGCCCTGTGTGTACTTGTATATGGGTGAGTGTGTATGTGTGTTTGGGCACACTTGAGCAAGACATATTTCCCACACTGAGTTCTCCCACGCTTTGATTTATGATGGTATTCCGGGAAGGCACACACACACACACACACACACACACACACACACACACACACACACACACACACACACCTGAGAAAAAGAGCACAGAATACACACACACACACACAAACACAGACGAATGATCACATGATCATACGGAATGTGCGCCATGGCAACTGTCCATTCCTATGGTTCAGTTCCCAGAGTAGGGGACGTCCTCATGGGAAGTGAAGCTGGCATCTAACTGCACACTATTACTGCACGTTTCCTTTTATTGTTTCACACGTATCACGTCTCCCCTCTGTGTTAGTACAGAGACGTCGCTGTGCCTTTAATAAACTTCAGGGGGAAGGAATAATTCTTTTCTCTGCACTAGTATGGAAGGTTGAATTGTGCTATGTGTGAACAAGGTCAAAGTAAAGTCCGTCAACAGGAAGGATATTAGATTTCTTCTGTGTGCCGAGGCCGTTTGAAATGTCTTTCTTCATTCCGTCCCCTAATGTCTTTCATTATGTTAGAATGAAAACTCGCCCTGAAATATTGTTCTCTTCGACCAAAAATGAATTGAGGATGTTGTAAACATCACTTTTATTACTTATCTACTTACTATTACCATTTTATATTCTGAAAACTGACTGCAACATGGCCCATTCGAAATGATAAAGTTTACTTTAGACTTTACTTTAGACACGCCAATACATATAATTACTGCTCACCTCTCATTTGCCATGCACTACTGATCATGTGATACATTGGCTCATTATTAGATAAATGCTACTGACAGTCAATCAAAACGCCAGCTCCTCTGATTGGTTGACCTCACTCCAGGTTCATTTGAGAGGAATTACAATGGAAAACATCAATTTCACACTCTGATTTGAAACCCTGCATGATATGCTACACTGAAATGTTTGTTCAAAACAAGATTTAGTGCAATATGTGATAAATGTATTACTGGCACAGAGTATTGGCAATAAAAAAATAAATACCCGAGACAGCAAGAGATAGAGAAGAATGAAATAAAAAGAAAGAAAAAGAAAAGTAGATAGAGTGAGAGTGAGCTACTGAGTAAAATAGAGGTTTAATTCAGTGAGTATACTGTTGATGCGAGATCAGGTTTCACCTCCTCATTTCTAATATAAACCATTATGGGCTACTGATCCCCAATCAGTCCTTAGTATCGAATAACGCAGAAAGAGGCAGATGGTGAATTACGTACTTAAACTGCATTAAAGTAATGGACCTACCTCTCTGCTCCACTTCTGCATCCGCATTCACAATGAACGAATGAGAGAGACAGACACAGAGAGACAGAAACAGAAAGAGAGAGAGACAGAGAGAGATCAAACCATTAATGATGCAATAGCAAACCAATTTCATATTTATGTAATGTAAATCATATCTTATCTCAATTTCCTAAAATGGCGAAAACCCTGTTTATTTATTTTTCAATATATTCTGTTAACTGTACAGTAATAATTCCTGAAAAAAAGACTGTGCAAGCCAACAACCCAGTGCATAAAAGAGAGGACTTATTTTGTGATTCTTTTATGACTCCTTTATAACTTTCATGGGGTCACAATTTAAGCACTTAATTCTCTCCGAACATGAAACTATGTTCATGCAAGCATTCATAATATCATAGATACTCATGTGTGGAGAAAGCCATTGGACAATACCATGTAATACCATCCAGTTTAAGACTGCGACTGATGTTCAAATGGTGCCCTTCCAAAGACTTTGTACAGACCTACTGTCTCTCTAAAACTATACTCATTTCAAAGTGTTACATTGACTTACCGTGTTAGATTCTGAGGCTACATGAAGAGCTGAGTTTAAGTCAGACACCTGGTTCCATCTATGTGTGTGTGCCTCTGTATGTGTATGCGTGCGACTGTGTGTGTTGGTCTTTGTGAGAGAGGGAGTACACCTCCTCTCTATAAAAGATGTATGAGGATGAACTGTTAATGCATCACTCAATAAATCGTGTGTGTGTGTGTGTGTGTGTGTGTGTGTGTGTACGTGTGCATGCATGCGTGTGAGAGATTGCAGGAAATCTGATTTATCAGCAATTACTATGCTATACAGACTCACCCTATGCTACCTCCACACCCTCTTCTCACACACACACACACACACACACACACACACACACACACACACACACACACACACACAGTTTGGACAAGCAATTAAAGCACTTGCTTTTTGATGTTATGGTAGTAAACGTGTGATTAAATGAAACAGCATAAGTTTTAACTTTGCATTAAAACAATCACACAAAGAGGAAAGAGACAGCCATGACTGACTTTAAAAAATCAAGAGCAAAGGTCACGATTGACCTCATATAGTGTAGTTACACACGCAAACCAAACACCACATTAATACACAATTCAACATTTCATTACCCAAACCATTCTTAGAGTTACACTGCACAGTTACTGATAAGGCTATTTTTCTAACTTTATCCTAGGGTCCTAGATGTATATAAAGTGCACTTGCATGGCTGAATGAAGCAGAAGGCTTGTATTGAGGCCAAAGGCAGAGAGGCGGATTGGAACGCAGCCAACTGCTCCATCACGGGGGAGAAGGAAGAGCCAAAGAAGCTCCAGAAAACATTTGGAACACGCTCCCAGGGGTCTCTGGCACTGAGGTAATTAAATTACCTGTGTGTGTTTGTGAGTGTGTGTGCATGTGTGTGATGGAACTTCCTTTCTAATTATTAGCCTTGTGGAAAACAGTTTTATTTCTCTACCCCCCCCCCAATAATGTGTGATGTGTGCACTCACAAACACTCGCTCTTGTAATACTGTCTGTTTAAAAGGGGAGTTGTCCACTGAACTTAACGTCCTACAGTATGAAGGTCTAAAGTGTTGTAGTGTTGGGTCTCCCTCAGACCTTTTGGAACTGTTTTTAAAAGGTTTTCAAAAGTTGGAGAAAAGGCATTGTTATGGAGTTATGGAGGTACACAGACACTCAAATTCCCAAAAGCATGGCAGTGGTAGAAAGAACAGTGGAGATTTAGTCTTAGTCACTTATGAGCAAGTGACTCGTGTGTGTGTGTGTGTGTGTGTGTGTGTGTGTGTGTGTGTGTGTGTGTGTGTGTGTGTGTGTGTGTGTGTGTGTGTGTGTGTGTTGCGTCTGTTTGTGTCAAGGTCTTCCTGCTGCCAATACTCCAGTCAAACATTACTGACTCACTGTCACCGTTGCCACAGCTACCCTGAACCTGAACGCTAAAATCAGGAGAGCCGTCAGCTCGGTGTAAGGCCTTGTGCCTCTGACATGATTGACAGGCCAAGGGCAGCCGGCCCGGACAACAGCAGATGGACAGGCGCTTGCCGCCATTAACACAGCAACCACAGCTATCGTACATACGCCTGTCCTTGCGTCAGATTAGCGGTTTGCGGCTGCTAATGCTCTCTTACAATCTGTTTCAGTGTCAACAATGACTGCGGTGCTAACGGAAACGTAGCAAGTGCTACGTTTTCTCACAAGGCCACCCCTCCCTCACCCATCCCAGAAAAAATGGCGTCCGCAATCGACTGTAAGCAGCTCGCCGCAATGCCGCAGTCACAACATCGGCACGAGGAGGATACTGCAACCGAGAACTCAGGGAAGTGGTACGAACTCGAGTCGGCTGATGCGATTAGCCCTCGAATGGCAGTACGAAAGAAGAGAAGGTTGAGTTCCACTCATGGGATCAGCTGCTTGCATGCGAGGATATGTCAGATGCAGGTGACTGCACACGTATGTGCGAGTGAAAGCGAGAGAACGCAGATTGCCAAACATGCTAATATGATCGTGACTGAACGGGCAGAGGCCCGGGGGGGTGGCAAAGCTGTAATCGTTTGTCGGCTATGTTTAGCTCGCTAAAGGCAGATCTCAAGAACAAACCTTGTATTGATTTTGTTTTATGGACAAATATATGCTACCTTGTGTTTTTTTTTTCAATGAACATGCTTGGCGTGTGTGTGTGTGTGTGTGTGTGTGTGTGTGTGTGTCTGTGTCTGTGTCTGTGTCTGTGTGTCTGTGTGTGTGTGTGTGTGTGTGTGTGTGTGTGTGTGTGTGTGTGTGTGTGTGTGTGTGTGTGTGTTACTCACTGTATGGCACACACTCGTACTGCACCTCCAAGTACTTATATGTTCCAGGACATGGATCGGGAAAAACATCGGGGCCTGCTACGACCGCACACTGGGTCCTGTTATTACACCTGAGAGACAGGGAGAGAGAGAGAGAGAGAGGGAAAGGGAGAGAGAGAAGGAGGTAAAGAGAGAGAGAAGAGAGAGAGAATGGGTGGAAATAAAAGAGAGAGGTATTCTTTATCAAGTTCATTTTACATGTCAAATTAGACACACACGGCTGGATACAATAAAAAGAACACTACAGAAATACTGCCCTGTTACAACTAAACCTGCCTTTAAACGTAATAAAAGCACGCAAGACAACAGGGATCATGGAGTCCACTCATAACCCATGGAACACAAACACATGCCCCCAACAGACATGTATCATATACATCCACAGGTCTCTTAATCCACAGGCCCTGATGTAGGTTATATTAGTGTAAGAACTGTGGTGAAACACAGAGAGCAGGAACTGTCCAAACAGGAAAAACTGAAGCAGAAAAAGAGACAAAGAGAAAGACAGCGAGATTGGACATCCAGCTACTGTGCCATATAAGGCATTTATGTAGTGTGTGTGTGTGTGTGTGTGTGTGTGTGTGTGTGTGTGTGTGTGTGTGTGTGTGTGTGTGTGTGTGTATGCTTGAATGTGTGACAGAGAGACAGGCTGCATCTTATGGCTTGAATAAAATACACACTTACAAGATCTCATCTCATGCACGCAGACACAGAAATGGAAAAAAACCCATACTCGCACACGCAGGAATCTAAGAAGACTTAACGCTCAGCTATATCTCGCTCGCTCTCTCTCTCTCCGCAAGTTACCATGGAAACCTCCCAGTCCGATCCAGAGGGGTGCATCAAAATGCACAAACACACACACCACATACACACACACACACACTCTGTCTCTTCACATACATTCTCTCTCTCTCTCATGCATGCTCTCCAGTTTTCTAGCTACATTTCACAATATCAATGTCAGTGAGACAGGAGACAGCTGGCAGAGAGAGTCTACTTGAAACTGGGTGGTGTTGTGTGTGTTTGTGTGTTTGGGTGTGTGTGTGTGTGTGTGTGTGTGTGTGTGTGTGTGTGTGTGTGTGTGTGTGTGTGTGTGTGTGTGTGTGTATGTGTGGGTATGTGTGTGTGTGTGTGTGTGTGTGTGTGTGTGTGTGTGTGTGTGTGTGTGTGTGTGTGTGTGTGTGTGTGCGCGCCTGGGCGTGTGTGCATGCGTGTCTGTGTGCGCGCATGTGTGTGTCCATCAGAATCCAAGAGACAGTGTGGATGCGCGCGTGTGTGTTATAGAGGACACTAATTGGTGTGTTGAGTGAGTGTGACAGTCATACTCCCAGAGTGCCATAGGGCATCTCTGGTTTCCGGGGCGACGGCTCTCATGTGGCTGTGTGTGCTGTTCAGATATGACCTAATTTTGTGAGAATGAGGGATAGGGATAGATCTTTTTTGTGTGATTAGACAGGTATTTACAACTCGTGGAAAGTGTCTTCTTAATCTGTTACTTTTAACTGTGTCCTCTGTTAATCTTAATCTAAGACTTAATCTGTGACGCATACACAAACACACACACATATCATTTACTCTCCTCAGACCTGAAAAGCTTCTTTAGACAGGTTGCTAAGACAAGTCAACTGAGTGAAGTCGACAGTCATGAACCAGGGCAATGTGTGTGTGTGTGTGTGTGTGTGTGTGTGTGTGTGTGTGTGTGTGTGTGTGTGTGTGTGTGTAGTACTGTGTTCTCACACTGTCACCCATGGGAGTGAAAGGGCCTGGTCTCGCAGAACTTTATCTTGACTTTGAACTGATCTAACGTCTCACCAATTCACAAGG
This sequence comes from Brachyhypopomus gauderio, assembly GCF_052324685.1. Taxonomy (NCBI): domain Eukaryota; kingdom Metazoa; phylum Chordata; class Actinopteri; order Gymnotiformes; family Hypopomidae; genus Brachyhypopomus; species Brachyhypopomus gauderio. The sequence goes on along the minus strand of NC_135211.1, from coordinate 36,115,163 downwards.
ACAAAGTAAGGTTGCACCTGCCTATGTATGTGCACTATGTATATGCACACACAATACACACACACACACACACACACACACAGAACGATAGTGCTTGCCAACCCAGTCATCTTTAATCAGTTTAATAGAACAAGCAAAGACTAACCAAAATCTCCTAAAGAAGGTTAACCATTACCTCATACTGAAAACTGAAGAAAAATACACATTTTTAAAGCAGTGGACCAGTAAGTCCAGTTTGACTGCACACTTCCACACACACACACCAGCGGCTGTGCTTCGTCTTACAGGAAGAGACAAGCCCCACTTCATTTAAAACCACTATATTAGAACAAGCCCTTAGGCTGTTGTAGAGGTTGGTGGTTTTAATTCTAATTACCAGAATGTCACAGCCTGGAGATCTTGTAGGGTGCATATCCACATTTCTCACAAATATATTAAAGTTGTAAAAAGAGGTAACTGATGAAATACAGCAAGAAAAATGAAGGAGCAGTCACATCATTGACAGATGTACGCAGCTGCGTCTGGTCTGTAAGTGCACTGGACAGCACTACGTAACTCTAGCTAGGGGCGATTTAGCACGAGAACATGGTCACCAGCCACACCCACACCTATGTTCCAGACGACATCATTTCCTGCCTGCATCTAACACCTGATCCAGCCAGTGAGGGCTCCGGGAGAGAAGCGATTAGCCAGATTCAGCGGGTTACATGAGAGCTGGAAATAAACCCTGCAGATGATCTCTGCAGATCAACTCTGCAGCACAGTAGATCTCCTGCAGGGTTGGTTCAGTGGTCTCAGGTCGAAGGGGAGTGTCTTTCTGTTGATCACATTTTAATTGTCTTTTCTTATTGATTACAGCGTTGAACCAACTACCGGCGGCGCAAGATGACACACACACAGATGCGCGTGCACACACACATACACAAACAGACAGACACACACACACATCTGCTCGCTCAGACACACACGCATTCACACACCCCGCATACCCTGAGCAGAGAACAAATTAGCCCAGAGTGAAAAAAAATTGTAAAGGTCAGACAAAATGAGAGAGAAAGAGAGCAAGAGGGAGAGAGAGGGAGAAAGGAGGTAGAGAGAGAAAGAGATGAGGAGAGAGATGAGGTAGAGGGACAGACAGAGAAAGAGAGCACGATAGAGAGATGAGGTGGAGAATGATAAATGATGTGTGATGCCAACCGGCGTTTCTATAAAAAGCAGCGAGGCAAAGAGAGAAAGACGGAGGGAAGGAAAGCAGAAAAGCGTCGCGCCTCCCCTCTCCTCTCTTCTCCTCTCCCCTCTCCTCTCCTCTCCTCTCTTCTCTCCTCTCTTATCTCCTCCCTTCTCCCTTCTCCTCTCCCCTCTCCTCTCTTATCTCCTCTCCCCTCTCCTCTCCCCTCTCCTCTCTTATCTCCTCTCCCCTCTCCTCTCCCCTCTCCTCTCTTCTCTCCTATCTTATCTCCTCTCCCCTCTCCTCTCTTCTCTCCCATTTCCTCTCCCCTCCCCCTCCCCTCCCCTCTCCTCTCTTCTCTCCTCTCTTATCTTCTCTCCTCTCCCCTCTCCCCTCTCCTCTCCCTTCTCCCCTCCCCTCTCCTCTCTTCTCTCCTCTCTTCTCTCCTCTCCCCTTTCCTCTCCCCTCCCCCTCCCGTCTTATCTCCTCTCCCCTCTCCTCTTCTCTCCTCTCTCTCCCTGCTCCTCTCTGCCCTGTGCTCTCTCCTCTCTTCTTCTGCCCTCTCCTCCTCTCCACTCATCCTCTCTTCCTTTCCACTCTTCTCTCATTCTCTCTCCTCTTCTCTCCTTCTCTTCCCTCTCCTTTCACCTCCTCCCCCCCAAACCCCTCACCTCCTCTCCCTCTCTCCACACACAGTATTCCAACCACAGGAAGGACCCTTAGTGTCCATGGTTCAAATACACACTTGCCCTCAGCACTTTCTCTGCTCAGACATGAGGCCAGCGAGCTTTTTTTTAACCCCGTTAGAGGCTTCTGTCGAGCTGCTCCCCCAAGATAGTTGGTTGGTGAAGCGTCTTCGGGATTCTGGAGCATTTACCGCAAGTAGCAGGCACTTCCTGGAACGGCCCTGCAGAAGGAGCTACCTCACCCAATTCCTGTAGGACCCTCACACATTCTCAAAGGCCCCAAGGGGAGGACTCATGCAAACGCCCGTTTAATAATCTGACAGCATTCAAACGGGGGTCCGGCATGTGGCTCAAATTCCATGTATTTATATCTGAAGAGAAAATAGTAAGTGGGGCACATGTAGAAAGTTCAATCTGAAAGGGAAGTGTGAAAATCTGGAATAGGAGATATGATTTGATGGTCTGGACTACATGTGTCAGAGGAAGCATGTGTTCGCCCCCACCTTGCCAACCCGATAACTATGGTGTGATAGAGAGACCTCCAGCAAGATGGGAGGGAATGTTTTTTGGGTCAGTGTATTAGGGCTGGTGTGAGGGTGGAGCTTCTCACACCTGAGCAGACAGAAGGAATGTGCAGTCATTTTTTAATAGGAGTGTGTGTGTGTGTGTGTGTGTGTGTGTGTGTGTGTGTGTGTGTGTGTGTGTGTGTGTGTGTGTGTGTGTGTGTGTGTGCATGCATCCACGGTGAATGGACGAGTGTGAGTGTGAATTGTGAATGGTAATGAACTTTAGAGTGCTACTAATCTTGGCCATAGAGCCTTGCTAATTGGAGCTCACAATCTGGTCTACCCTGGAGCAGTGTGTGTGTGTGTGTGTGTGTGTGTGTGTGTGTGTGTGTGTGTGTGTGTGTGTGTGTGTGTGTGTGTATGTGTGAGTGTGATGGCAGCTGGCCACACACACAGGTGGTACTGTATATCATCCAACTCCAGGATTTAATGGTAATGATCCCTCAGTCATATACATCACACACACACACACACACGCACAAACGCACACATGCACACACATGGCTTGCATTGACAATCATGCTGTAATATATATATACAAAACACTATATACACACACACAAAACACATTGTATTGTACTTTCAATACACTTGTGTGTTGGCATATGGTTGACATGAGAAAACACAAACACACACACACACACACACACACACAAAACTCAAAACAACCCAAGGCAAGTGTTCTGTTCACCTGAAGCCCATGATCTTGTATGCATCGGGCAGGTAGCAGCGTGTGTTCTCCATCTGGGCGGGGTCCGAGTCACAGATCTTGTCATCTGTGCGGCCGTAGTTGGCGCTCTCGATCATGATGACATCAGTGCCAGGGCAACGCAGCTCTATGGGGTAGCTCTCACACGACAGCTCCCTCCGCACCACGGCCATGGGCACGGGAGCTCGGCTCCACACTACACACACACACACACACACACATACGTACACCCACACACACACACACACACACACACACACAAAGAAAGAAAGACATGAGAGTGAAAAGCAGAGACATAAAAGGCAGGTAATCACACGTCAGCTGCCTTATTACCATGTACTCCCATTGATCTGCCGCTCGGACTGCCTACATTATACATGCTTTCATTCCACTGCATTGAGCCACTCTGAAGGGACGGACCCTGCCAACCCTCACGCACGTCGCCACACCTGCTTTGTTTCACTGACGCAAATATTTTTGCTAATTGCTCTGCTGGTGCCAAAGTGAAATTTCATTGCATGCA
>NC_135211.1:36101511-36106511 GCF_052324685.1 Brachyhypopomus gauderio | reverse complement strand
AATGATTCTGCGCCTGTATTTCTACGCCAGTCCACACCGCCCGCCAATAAGAACAGCACTCTTCTGATTCATCTTTTATTACTCTGCTCTCTGAACTTAAAAAGCGCCACTCAGTATGTGCAATGGAGAGAGGTCCTTTTCATATACTGACACACACACACACACACACACGTACATACATGAGGAGGCATACTCACAGGAAAGCTGAAGACGTTTTCACACAAACATGCATGTATGTGACACAAACACACTCACATTCACACACACACAAACACACACACACACACACACACACACACACACACACACACACACACACATTGAACACTGCAATAGCAGTTTCACGCACAACCATTCACACATGCTGTGCTGGCAACAAAAGAACACTTATATGAACAAAACAAATTTGATTACTTCTATTGCTTTATCTCACAGTGCTTTGTCAAAGGTTTGGTGGCTTTCATTAGGCCTGTGCTATCTTTCGCATGAAAAATCCTACAAAAATGAACTTTATCATTATTATTTTTATTAGCAGTAGGCTATTGTCTTCTTACAATTTCACTAACCTCTGTGAGGAAAGCATTTAAATAAAACTGTAGTTTATAGTGAGTGTACAGCATATCCATACATCTTGTTTATCATGGTGAGAATCACTGATACACATATCTACACACACATAGGTCAAAAGAAGACGAAACAAATCACAAAGTCCCAAAGCACACAGGCTATACGGTATGAAACTATTACAAACCCAGTACGGCAGCTTTATTTTACGATTGTCCCTCAATCAAGAAACAATCAGCACACAGGCGCTTCACCACAGTATGTCCAATCAGCTATTGTTTTGACCTCTCTGAAAATCATGTTTGACATGAGTGCTGATTGTGTAGGCTGTGAAATCTGCGCGCGTACATACAGACGCTGAGTGGGCGTCGGTTGTGTTTATCTGTTTACTGGCAACCCTCGCGTGGCCCTTCATTTCTGGCTAGCTCCACCAGCCACTGCTTCGGTTCTGTCACCTCAGCTACGTCTACACAACAGCAACGGGTTGTTTCGCTAAGATGCTAACTTGGCTAACTTCCACACTAAAGATGGCTCATTTCCACACTTTGAGCAAAAAAAAAATCGTTAAAGGCTAACGTATCTACAAAGGAATCTAGAAGATACGCTTGATGCGATTCGGAGGGACTCCAGGCTACCTTGCTAGAGCTTATTTTAGCTTTTCGCAACCTAACGTCCGAAGGAGAGCGTGCTCCTCTACAAACCGGAAGCCATCTTCATCCGCAGATCTAGGACGAGCATCGTCCAGCTTTATCTTCGATATATGGAGCAAAACCGCTTAACCAGGATCAGTAGTTTCCTTCAAAACATCTTGCTTCATTATCTAATTAAGACACACTCTCACTACCCACTAAGCTCACCCTCATTTAGCGTATTGAAGCTTATAATTAGGATTCATTAATTATACAGAGTGACTATTCATTATTGTTTTAAAGTTCTGAAGAAGTGAAATATTTACATTGTTTTTTTTTTATGCCTCCAGTGCACTAATATTTCCTACTGTGCATATTTGTCCCTCACTGTGCAGTGTGCGAAGGGAGGGGGAAGAGGGGCAGGCAGAAATACAGTGATAGTGAGAACGAGGAGAAAAACATCTTTTCCTGACTAAGTGTACTGCTCTGGCCTTCCAGGCAGTGGGCTACAGTGTCAAAACTTAGGGTGCAGCTGTGTGACACGCACACACACACACACACACACACACACACACACACACACACACACACACACAACTCAGAGGACTGGAAAATATAAGAGCAAGAGCAGCATCCGTGTGATGAAATATTCAAGGCTGCGACTGTTTCAGTGTGGAGACAGACCCAGTGCTACACTAAATTATGCATCCCACGCACAAGCGGACCCACACTTTGTGCGTGTGTGTGTGTGTGTGTGTGTGTGTGTGTGTGTGTGTGTGTGTGTGTGTGTGTGTGTGTGTGTGTGTGGTACACACAAACAGGTCTGGTCTGTCCAAACAACACTTGCATGAGCTGTGGACCACTATGTATAAATTCAATAAAGCAAATTGTTGTTTTATAATCTCGTGTTTCATGAAAAAAGTTTAAAAAAAACAACTGAAAGTCATATAAACTTGCATTGCAGATTTTTGAGAAACACTTATATAAGTACTGACAAACAGTTTATGACTGGTTCTCCTTTTGGGGACTTTCTGCTTGAATGTGTCATATTAATATATAGGGCATCATGCAGAACAGAACGACCCCTGAAAATAGACATGGTTCTGCACATATTCTAAGAGTTGATGTATTACACGTATTGAAAAGGTCACAAGTAGACAGACTCTTACATATAATCATACAAATTACCACAAAGTGGTATTAGTCGCAATATTACAACTCATCTTAGTATCTAAACATACACAACAAATATAAAATTTTAGAAGACATTCTTGGCATGTTGACCTATTTAAAAAGAACAGCCTAAATCTTGGCAGTTTCAATCTTACTAAATAAGTTTACATTATTATCAAATAATTCTAAATTCTGAAAAACACCAATTTATGTATGATTTTTTATATTTTTGCTTTGTTTGTTTTTGCTTTTTATTTATTTTTTTATTTTGGTGGGGTTGGTGGGAACCTTTGATGGAAAAGACCTTGGAACTCTCCTGGATTCATTGGTGAAATCTCAGTGTAGTCACATAGGGGAGAGAAGCATTATCTTTATAAAGCAGCCTGGCTGTAGTCTTCAGGAGTCTCACAGAGGAGGAAGAATGCAATTACTGAGCCGGTGCCATCCCACTATAGAGAGGACAGACGCGTCTTCGTTGCAGAATCTCAAGCTCGTTGCGTATTATCCAGACCGCTTCCATTTCAAGGTTGGCTTTCAATTAGCGAGCTGACTGCGCCGCTCTGATCTTAGATGGCGGGATACGCAGCTCCGCACTGGGGCTGTGCACATGGGTGCGCAAAAAGATTCACATTATCAAAACACTCCTCTCCTTGTGGCTCTTTTTGGATTGGAATATGATTATAAATTAATAGCGTTCAAGGATCTCCAGCTAGTTTTGTTCCGCCATTTCCTGTGACACGCATAGCCACAAGGGCAACAAAAATAAGCTACAAATGAACTTTTCTTTAAATGTAATAAAGCTGGTGAAAATCATAGCTCATTTACTGACTGACTTTTATCCCTTGTGGAGATATTCAGTGACTGCCGTGTCCAGTGTGTAAGGAATACCATGAGAAATTAGAATATCTGCCCTCTATACTACCACAAATGTCTTTTATGTGTGAGATCATTGTGGGCCTATCACACTTAGCAATCCTAAATTGAAAGAAAGCCAGTTAGTGGGCAATCTGTTTGGTCCAAATACTAATCACTCAGGCATATAAGATATTTTTAAGTGTAGTTTGGTTTTGATAAATAATAAAACAATGCACTGACTTGTTATCTACAGGATACGAGTTTATGAGTTTAATCTCATCTGCTATTGTCTGTTTCTCTTTCTGTTTCTGTCTGTACCATGTTGTTTTTCTGTTTGTGTGTAGATATTGTTAATAGTCTGTTCACCCCTCCTGGAATACTACAGGTAAAAAAATACAGCATTACCCATGTGCCCTGCAACTAACAGCAAATACTCTCTTAGTCCCTCAGCAGTGTGTGTGTGTGTGTGTGTGTGTGTGTGTGTGTGTGTGTGTGTGTGTGTGTGTTTCTGTCTGTCTGTCCAAAAGAGACTGAACTTGACTCCATGTAGTCCATGTTAGGAGGAAGGTTCCCTTGGAGAGCTCACCTCTTTCTATAGCACTCAGCTTGTTAAGTGCTGAAAATCTCTACTCTAGAGAAAAGAATAGAGAGAGAGAGATGGAGAAAGAGAGACACAGAGAGAGAGAGACAGCACAAGTTGGAGAGGGAGTGAATCAAATGTATGACGCACACCAGTCACCCTGTGAGCACAGAGAAATTGATGTCAAAATTAAACACCTCATCCATGCCATGGGAATAAAATACAAACACATCTACACACATGTGCGCACACACACACACACACACACACACACACACACACACACACACACACACACACACACACACACATACACACACGCACGCACACACACACAGACAAAGAGAGAATCTGTCAAAGTGAAGGTCTGTCTGTCTCCACTCATTGTAGAGATTGTCTCAAAGGAATGGAGACCACTTGCTATCATTGTTCTCACTGTGTGTGTGTGTGTGTGTGTGTGTGTGTGTGTGTGTGTGTGTGTGTGTGTGTGTGTGTGTGTGTGTGTGTGTATTGTTTAGGACACATAGCTGGGGGACTAATGGGTCCACATTCACAATAGCTTTGCTTCAGTCTTTAGCTCACTGTCGAGGACACAGAGATCCTGACATTGTGTGTGTGCATGTGTGTCTATGTGTGTGTGTGTGTGTATGTGTGTGTATGGCCACTCAGAGAGGTTGGAAACACCTGTCATCTGGTTTATGACTGATTGATACATCCTGCTTTTCAGATGCCACTTTTCTCACACACACATACAATTAAGAAAAGGCCATGGCTGAGAAAATAAAACACAATCGCTGAAATTCCAAAAGCAAATGATGTTTTGCCTTAAATGTCACTGCATCTCTCTGACTGTACTACTCTCTCTCTCTCTCTCTCTCTCTCTCTCTCTCTCTCTCTCTCTCTCTCTCAACTCAAAGCGCATTAAATAAGGACTATCGCTGTTCACTCCTGAGAGATATAAAATCTCAAATTCATAAACTGTGTACATAAATTTCTATCCGTCGCTACGACAGCCAGGGGACCAGACGGATCCTGGGCAGGATAATTCATACCAGAGTCCGAGGAAATGTTCTCCTCCGGCTAAACCCCCTTCAGACTGTCTGACCCTGCCGCTGTGAATCTGGGTCTGATCCCCCCCACCCCTCCCTGCGGCCCCGCCGCTGCCACGGTGATGTCGACATCCGAGGCTTACCGTGTGA